>NC_073736.1:9320246-9325246 GCF_023634155.1 Falco peregrinus | reverse complement strand
CCAACCGAAAACAACATAACCCAACGCAACAAACCCAACCCAAAAAAACCAAATTAATCCAAACCCAACACAACCAAACCAAACCAAACCAAACCAAACCAAACCAACCCAACCCAACCCAACCGAACCCAACATAACCCAACCCAAACTAACCCAACCCTACCCATCCAAACCCAACCAAACCCAACCAAACCAAACCAACCCAAAACCAAACCAAACCAACCAATCCTAAGCAACCCCAACCCAACCCAACCCAACCCAAACCAAACCAAACTTAACCAAACCAAACCCAACCCAACCCAACCCAACCCAAACCAACCTAACCCAACCAAACCCAACCCAACCATTCCCAACCCAACACAACCCAACTCAACCCACACCAACCCACACCCAAACCCAACCCAACCCAACCCAACCAACCCAACGCAAACTAAAATAACCCAACCAAACTCAACCCAAACCAAACCAACCCAACCCAACCAAATCAAACCCAGCCATACCCAAGCAAACCAAATCAAAACCAACCAAACCCAACCAAACCCAACCAAACCCAACCCAACCCAACCAAACCAAACCTTAACAAACCATACCAAACCCATTCAGACCGACCCAAACCAAAATCCAATCCAAACCAAACCCATCCAAACCCAACCAAACCCAACCCAACGAAACCCAGCCAAACCCAGCCAAACCCAGCCAAACCCAAGCAAACCCAAGCAAACGCAACCCAACCCAACCCAACCAAACCCATCCAAACCGAACCAAATTAAAACCAAACCCAACCTAACACAACCAAAGCCAGCCAAACCCAGCCAACCCAAACCAAACTCAAGCAAACCCATACCAACCCAACCCAAACCAACCTAACCCAACCAAACCCAACCCAACCCATCCCAACCGAACACAACCCAACTCAACCCACACCCAAACCCAACCCAACCCAACCCAACCCAACCCAACCCAACCCAACCCAACCCAACCCAACCCAACCCACACCAACTCAACCAAACCAAACCAACCCAACGCAAACTAAAATAACCCAACCAAACCCAACCCAAACCAAACCAACCCAACCCAACCCAACCAAACCCAGCCAAACCCAAGCAAACCAAATCAAAACCAACCAAACCCAACCAAACCCAACCAAACCCAACCCAACCCAACCAAACCAAACCTTAACAAACCATACCAAACCCATTCAGACCGACCCAAACCAAAATCCAAACCAAACCAAACCCATCCAAACCCAACCAAACCCAACCCAACGAAACCCAGCCAAACCCAGCCAAACCAAACCAAACCCAAGCAAACCCAAGCAAACGCAACCCAACCCAACCCAACCAAACCCATCCAAACCGAACCAAACTAAAACTAAACCCAACCTAACACAACCAAAACCAGCCAAACCCAGCCAACCCAAACCAAACTCAAGCAAAACCATACCAAACCAAACCAACCCAACCCAACCCAACCCAACCCAACCAAAACCAAACCCAACCAAACCCAACCAAACCCAACCCAACCCAACCTAACCAAACAAAACCCAGCCAAACCCAGCAAAACCCAAGCAAACCCAGGCAAACCCAAGCAAACCCAACCCAACCCAACCCAACCCAACCAAACCAAACCTAACCTAACCAAAACAAACCCATCCACACGGAACCAAAGCAAAACCAAACCAAACCAAACCAAACCCAACCCAACCCAACCCAACGAAACCCAGCCAAACCAAGCCAAACCCAACAAAACCCAAGCAAACACAACCCAATCCAACCCAACCCAACCAAACCCAACCAAACCCAACCCAACCCAACCCAACCCAAACCTAACCTAACCAAAACAAACCCATCCACAAGGAACCAAAGCAAAACCAAACCAAACCAAACCAAACCCAACCCAACCCAACCCAACTCAACCCAACCCAACCTAAAACAACCCAACCCAAACCAACCCAAAACAACCCAACCCAACCCAAACCAACCCAAACTAACCCGAAGATAACCAACCCAACCCAACCCAACCCAACCCAACCCAACCCAACCCAACCCAACCAACCCAACCCAAACCAAACAAAACCAAACCGAACAAAACCAAACCAAACCAACGCAACCCAACCCAACCCAACCCAACCCAACCCAACCCAACCGAACCCAACCCAACCCAACCCAACCCAACCAAACCCAACGAAACCAAACCAAAACAACCAACCCAACCCAACCCAAACCAGACCAAACCAACCCACAACAAACCAAATCTAACCTACCGAAACCTACTCAAACCAAACCAAAGCAACCCAAACCAAAGCAACCCAACCCAACCCAACCTAACCCAACCCAACCCAACCTAACACAACACAACACAACACAACCCAACTTAAACTAACCAAACCCAACCCAACACTAATTAAACCAAACCAAACCAAACCAAACCAAACCAGACCCAACCAAACCAAACCTAACCAAACCAAACCAAACCAAACCAAAACCAACCCAACCCAACCCAACCCAACCCAACCCAACCCAACCAAACCCAACCTAACCAAACCAAACCTAACCAAACCAAACCTAACCTAACCATCAGAACCCAACCCAACCCAACCCAACCCAACCCAAACCAAACTAAACCAAACCAACCCAACCCAGGCAAACCCAACCCAACCCAACCCAACCCAACAAAACCCAACCCAACCAAACCTAACCATAACAAACCAAACCAAACCCAACCCAACCCAACCAAACCAAACCAAACGTAACAAAACCAAACCACACCAAACCAAACCAACGCAACGCAACCCAACCCAACGCAACCCAACCCAACCCAGCCGAATCCAAACCAAACCAACCCATCCCATCCCAAACTAACCCAACGCAACCCACCCCAACCCAACGGAACTTAACCTAACCAAACCAAACAAAACCAAACCTAACCAAACCAACCTAACCAAACCAAACAAACGAAACCAAACCAAACCTAACCAAACCAAGCCATCGCAAACCAACCCAACAAAACCCAACCCAACCCAATCCAACCCAACCCAACCCAACCCAACCCAACCCAACCCAACCAAAGTAAACCAGACCCAACCCAACTCATCCCAGCCAAACACCAACTAAACCAAACCAAACCAAACTAAACCAAACCAAACCAAATCAAACCCAACCAAACCAAAACAAACCTAACCAGACCAACCCAAACCAACCCAAACCAAACCCAAACCAAACTAAACCAAACCAAACCAAACCAAACCCAACCCAACCCAACCCAACCCAACCCAACCCAAACCTAACCAACCCAACCCAACCCAACCCAACCCAACCCAACCCAACCCAACCCAACCCAACCCAACACCAACTAAACCAAACCAAACCAAACTAAACCAAACCAATCCAACCCAACCCAACCCAACCCAAACCAAACCAACCCAAACCAAACCAACCCAACACAATCCAACCCAACCCAACCCAACCCAACCCAACCCAACCCAACCCAACCCAACCAAACCAAACCAACCCAAGCCAAACCTAACCAACCCAAGCCAAACCTAACCAAACCACACCAAACCAAACAAAACCAAAACCAACCCAACCCAACCCAACCCAACCAAACCAAACCAAACCAAACCAAACCCAAACCAACGTAGCCCAACCCAACCTAACCCAACCAAACCAAACCAAATCAAACCAAACCCAACCAAACATAACCAAACCAAACGAAACCAAAAAAACCCAAAGCAAACCTAACCTATCCAGACCAAACCAAACCCAACCCAACCCAACTAAACCCAACCGAAAACAACATAACCCAACGCAACAAACCCAACCCAAAAAAACCAAATTAATCCAAACCCAACACAACCAAACCAAACCAAACCAAACCAAACCAAACCAACCCAACCCAACCCAACCGAACCCAACATAACCCAACCCAAACTAACCCAACCCTACCCATCCAAACCCAACCAAACCCAACCAAACCAAACCAACCCAAAACCAAACCAAACCAACCAATCCTAAGCAACCCCAACCCAACCCAACCCAACCCAAACCAAACCAAACTTAACCAAACCAAACCCAACCCAACCCAACCCAACCCAAACCAACCTAACCCAACCAAACCCAACCCAACCATTCCCAACCCAACACAACCCAACTCAACCCACACCAACCCACACCCAAACCCAACCCAACCCAACCCAACCAACCCAACGCAAACTAAAATAACCCAACCAAACTCAACCCAAACCAAACCAACCCAACCCAACCAAATCAAACCCAGCCATACCCAAGCAAACCAAATCAAAACCAACCAAACCCAACCAAACCCAACCAAACCCAACCCAACCCAACCAAACCAAACCTTAACAAACCATACCAAACCCATTCAGACCGACCCAAACCAAAATCCAATCCAAACCAAACCCATCCAAACCCAACCAAACCCAACCCAACGAAACCCAGCCAAACCCAGCCAAACCCAGCCAAACCCAAGCAAACCCAAGCAAACGCAACCCAACCCAACCCAACCAAACCCATCCAAACCGAACCAAATTAAAACCAAACCCAACCTAACACAACCAAAGCCAGCCAAACCCAGCCAACCCAAACCAAACTCAAGCAAACCCATACCAACCCAACCCAAACCAACCTAACCCAACCAAACCCAACCCAACCCATCCCAACCGAACACAACCCAACTCAACCCACACCCAAACCCAACCCAACCCAACCCAACCCAACCCAACCCAACCCAACCCAACCCAACCCAACCCAACCCACACCAACTCAACCAAACCAAACCAACCCAACGCAAACTAAAATAACCCAACCAAACCCAACCCAAACCAAACCAACCCAACCCAACCCAACCAAACCCAGCCAAACCCAAGCAAACCAAATCAAAACCAACCAAACCCAACCAAACCCAACCAAACCCAACCCAACCCAACCAAACCAAACCTTAACAAACCATACCAAACCCATTCAGACCGACCCAAACCAAAA
>NC_073736.1:9290246-9302746 GCF_023634155.1 Falco peregrinus | reverse complement strand
ACCAAACCAACCTAACCAAACCAAACAAACATAACAAAACCAAACCAAACCAAACCAAGCCATCGCAAACCAACCCAACCCAAACCCAACCCAACCCAACCTAACCCAACCCAACCCAACCCAACCAAACCAACCAAACCAACCCAACCCAACACCAACTAAACCAAACCAAACCAAACCTAACAAAGCAAACCAAAACAAACCAAAGCAAACCAAACCACACCTAACCAAGCCAAAACAAACCCAACCAAACCAAACCAAACCAAACTAAACCAAACCAAACGAAACCAAACGAAACGTAACCAAACTAAACCTAACCAACACAAACGAAACCTAACCAACCCAACCCAAACCAATCCAAACCAACCCAAACCAAAACCAACCCAACCCAACCCAACCCAACCCAACTAAACCAAACCAACCCAACTAACCAAAACCAAGCCGACCCAAACCACCCAACCCAACCCAACCCAACCCAAACCCAACCCAACCCAATCCAACCCAACCCAACCCAACCAAACCAACCCAAACCAAACAAAACCAAACCAAACAAAACCAAACCAAACCAACGCAACCCAACCCAACCCAACCCAACCCAACCCAACCCAACCCAACCCAACCCAACCCAACCCAACCTAACCCAACGAAACCAAACCAAAACAACCAACCCAACCCAACCCAACCCAACCCAAACCAAACCAAACCAAACCACAACAAATCAAATCTAACCTACTGAAACCTACTCAAACCAAACCAATCCAACCCAAACCAAACCAACGCAACCCAACCCAACCTAACCTAACCCACCCAACCCAACCCAACCCAACCCAACTTAAACTAACCAAACCCAACCCAACACTAATTAAACCAAACCAAAACAAAACAAACCAAACCAAACCAGACCAAACCAAACCAAACCTAACCAAACAAAACCAAACCAAACCAAACCAAACCTAACCATCAGAACCCAACCCAACCCAACCCAACCCAACACAATCCAACCAAACCAAACCAAACCAAACCAAACCCAAACCAACGTAGCCCAAACCAATCTAACCCAACCAAACCAAACCAAATCAAATTAAACCCAACCAAACATAACCAAACCAAACCAAACCAAACAAAACCTAACCTAACCAAGCCAAACCAAACCTAACCAAACCAAACCAAACCAAACCACACCAGACCAAACCCAACCTAACCTAACCAAACCAACCCTACCCAACCCAACCCAACCCAACCCAACCCAACCCAAATCCAACCCCAACTAAACCTAACCAAAGCAAACTAAACCAAACCAAACGTAACCAACCCAACCCAACCCAACCCAACCCAACCCACCCCAACCCAACCCAACCCAACCCAACCCAACTAAACCAGACCCAACCCAACCCATCCGAACCCAACACAAACAAAACCAGACAAAGCCAAATTAACCAAACCAAACCAAACCAAACCAAACCAAACCAAATCAAACGAAACCAAACCAAACCTAACCAAACCAAACCAAACCCAACCAAACCCAACCAAACCCAACCAAACCTAACCCAACGCAAACCAAAACAATCCAAACCCACCCAACCCAACCAACCCAACCCAACCCACACCAAACCAAACTCAACACAACCCAACCCAACGGAACCCAACCAAACAAATCCAAATCTAACCAAATCTAACCAAACCAAACCAAATCTAACCAACCCAAACCAAACCTAACCAAACCTAACCAGACGAAACCAAACCAAACCTAACCAAACCCAACCCAACGCAACCCAACACAACCCAACCCAACCCAACCAAACCGAACCAATCCAAACTAAACCAAATCTAACCAAACCAACCTAACCAAACCAAACCAGACCAAACCCAACCAAACCTAACCAACCCAACCCAACCCAACCCAACCCAACCCAAGCCAACACCAACTAAACTAAACCAAACCAAACTAAACCAAACCAATCCAAACCAACCCAACCCAACCCAACCCAACCCAACCCAACCCAACCCAACCCAACATAACCCAACCCAAACGAACCCAACCCTACCCATCCAAGCCCAACCAAACCCAACCAAACCAAACCAATCCAAAACCAAACCAAACCAACCCAACCCAATCCAACCCAACCAAAACCAAACCAAAACAACGAAACCCAAACTAACCCATCCCAAACCAACCCAACCGAATCCAAACCAACCCAACCCAACCCAACCCAACCCAACCCAACCCAACCCAACCCAAACCAACCCAACACAATCCAACCCAACCCAACCCAACTAAACCAAACAAACCAACCCAACCCAACCCAAACCAAACCAAACCAAACTAAACCCAACCCAACCCAACCCAACCCAACCCAACCCAACCCAACCCAACCCAACAAAACCCAAACCAACCAAAACTAACCATAACAAACCAAACCAAACCCAACCCAACCCAACCCAACCAAACCAAACCAAACGTAACAAAACCAAACCACACCAACCCAAACCAACGCAATCCAACCCAACCAACCCCAAACCAATCCAACCTAACCCAACCCAACCCAACCCAACCAAACCAACCAAACCAACCCAACCCAACCCAACCCAACCCAAACCAAACCAAACCAAACAAACCAAACCAAATTAACGCAACCCAACCCAACCAAACCCAACCCAACCCAACCCAACCCAACCGAATCCAAACCAAACCAACCCATCCCATCCCAAACTAACCCAACGCAACCCAACCCAACCCAACGGAACCCAACCAAACCAAACCAAACAAAACCAAACCTAATCAAACCAACCTAACCAAACCAAACAAACGTAACCAAACCAAACCTAACCAAACCAAGCCATCGCAAACCAACCCAACCAAACCCAACCCAACCCAACCTAACCCAACCCAACACAACACAACCAAACCAACCAAACCAACCCAACCCAACCCAACCAAACCCAAACCAAACCAAACCCAACCAAACCAAACCAACCCAAACCAAACCAAACCAACCCATCCCATCCCTAACTAACCCAACGCAACCCAACCCAACCCAACGGAACCCAACCAAACAAAACCAAATCTAACCAAACCTAACCAAACCAAACCAAATCTAACCAACCCAAACCAAACCTAACCAAACCTAACCAGACGAAACCAAACCAAACCAAACCAAACCAAACCAGACGAAACCAAACCAAACCTAACCAAACCCAACCAAACGCAACCCAACCCAACCCAACCCAACCCAACCAATCAAAACCAAACTAAATAAAATCTAACCAAACCAAACCATCCCAAACCAAACCAAACCTAACCAATCCAAACCAAACCTAACCTATCCAGACCAAACCAAACCCAACCCAACCCAACTAAACCCAAACGAAAACAACACAACCCAACGCAACAAACCCAACCTAACCAAACCAAATTAAACCAAACCCAACACAACCAAACCAAACCAAACCAAACCAAACCAACCCAACTGAACCCAACATAACCCAACCGAAACCAACCCATCCCTACCCATCCAAACCCAACCAAACCCAACCAAACCAAACCAATCCAAAACCAAACCAAACCAACCAAACCCAAGCAAACCCAACCCAACCCAATCCAACCCAACCAAAACTAAACCAAACCAACCCAAGCAAACCCAACCCAACCCAATCCAACCCAACCAAAACTAAACCAAACCAACCCAAGCAAACCCAACCAAACCAAACCAACCCAACCCAATCCAAAACCAAACCAAACCAACCAAACCCAAGCAAACCCAACCCAACCCAATCCAACCCAACCAAAACCAAACCAAACCAACGCAGCCCAACCCAACCTAACCCAACCAAACCAAACCAAATCAAACCAAACCCAACCAAACATAACCAAACCAAACCAAACCAAACCAATCCAAACCAAACCTAACCTATCCAGACCAAACCAAACCCAACCCAACTAAACCCAACCGAAAACAACACAACCCAACGCAACAAACCCAACCCAACCAAACCAAATTAAACCAAACCCAACACAACCAAACCAAACCAAACCAAACCAAACCAAACCAACCGAACCCAACATAACCCAACCCAAACCAACCCAACCCTACCCATCCAAACCCAACCAAACCCAACCAAACCAAACCAATCCAAAACCAAACCAAACCAACCAAACCCAAGCAAACCCAACCCAACCCACACCAACCCAACCAAAACCAAACCAAAACAACGAAACCCAAACTAACCCATCCCAACCCAACCCAACCCAACCCAACCCAACCCAACCCAACCCAACCCAACCCAAACCAACCCAACCCAAACCAACCAAACACAATCCAACCCAACCCAAACCAACCCCAACTAAACCAAACCAAACCAAACCAAACCAAACCAAACCAACCCAACCGAACCCAACCCAACCCAACTAAACCAAACCAGACCCAAACCAACCCAACTTAACCCAACCCAACCCAAACCCAACCCAACCCAATCCAACCCAACCAAACCCAACCAAACCAAACCAAACCAAACCAAACCAAACCAACCAAATCCAAACCCACCCAACCCAACCAACCCAACCCAACCCAAACCAACAAAACCCAAACCAACCAAACCTAACCATAACAAACCAAACCTAACCAAACCAAACCAAAACAAACCAAAGCAAAACAAACCACACCTAACCAAGCCAAAACAAACCCAACCAAACCAAACCGAACCGAACCAAACCAAAACCAACCCAACCCAACCAAACCAAACCAAACCAAACTAAACCAACCCAACCCAACCCAACCCAACCCAACCCAACCCAACCCAACCCAACTTAAACTAACGCAACCCAACCCAACACTAATTGAACCAAACCAACCCAACCCAAACCAAACCAGACCAAACCAAACCAAACCAAACCAAACCAAACCAAACCAAATCAAACCAAACCAAACCTAACCAAACCAAACCAAACCAACACAACCAAACCCAAACCAAACCAAACCAACCCAACCCATCCCTAACTAAACCGAACCAAACCCATCCAAACCTAAACCAAACACAACCTAACTAAACCCAACCCAACCCAACCCACCCCAACCAAACCAAACCCAAAAAAACCCAACAAAACCCAACCAAACCCAACCCAATCCAACCCTAACTAAACCGAACCAAACCCATCCAAACCAAACCAAACCCAACCTAACCCAACCCAACCCAACCCACCCCAGGCAAACTAAACCCAAAAAAAACCCAAAACCCAACGAAACCCAACCCAACGCAACCAAACCCACCCCAAACAAACCAAACCAAACCAAACCAAAATAACCAAACCAAACCAAAACCAACCCAACCAAACGCAACCCAATCCAACCCAACCCCAGCCAATCCAACCCAACCCAACCCAAACCAAAACAAAACAAACCAAACCAAACCCAACCAAACCCAACCCAACCCAACCCAACCCAACCCAACCCAACCCAACCCAACCCAACCAAACCCAGCCAAACCCATCAAAACCCAACCAAACCCAACCAAACCCAAACCAACCCAACCGAAACCAACCCAAACCAACACAACCCAACCCAACCAAACCAAATAAAACCAAACCAAACCCATCCAAACCAAACCAAACCAAAACCAAACCCAACCCAACCCAACCCAACCCAACCCAACCCATCCAAACCTAACCAAACAAAACCAAACCTAACCAAACCCAACCAAACCAAACCCAACCCAACCCAACCCAACCCGACCCAACCCAACCCAACTCTGCGCAACCCAACCCAACCCAAACTAACCCAAGCAAACCAAACCAAATAAAAAAAACCTATACCAACCCAACCCAACCAAAACTAACCCGAAGCAAACTAAACCCAACCAAACCAAACCAAACCAACCCAACCCAACACAACACAACACAACCCAGCCCAACCAAACCAACCCAACCCCAACCCAACCCAACCCAAACCAACACAACCCAACCCAACCCAACGCAACCCAACCAAACCAAACCAAACCAAACCTAACCAAACTAAACCAAACCAAACCCAACCCAACGCAACCCAACCCAACCCAACCCTACCCTGCACAACCCAACCCAACCCAAACTAACCCAACCAAACCAAACCAAACCAAACCAAAAAAACCCATACCAACCCAACCCAACCCAACCCAACCCAAACTTAACCCAACCCAACCCAACCCAAACCCAACCAAACCCAACCAAACCCAACGAAACCCAACCCAACCCAACCCAACCAAACCCAGCCAAACCCATCAAAACCCAACCAAACCCAACCCAACCGAAACCAACCCAAACCAACACAACACAACCCAACCCAACCCAAACAAAGAAAACCAAACCAAACCCATCCAAACCGAACCAAACCAAAACCAAACCCAACCCAACCCAACCCAACCCAACCCAACCAAACCAAACCTAACCAAACCAAACTAAACCAAACCAAACTAAACCAAACCAAACCCAACCCAACCCAACCCTGCCCAACCCAACCCAACCCAAACTAACCCAAGCAAACCAAACCAAATAAAAAAAACCCATACCACCCCAACCCAACCCAACCCGAAGTAAATCAAACCAAACCCAACCCAACCCAACCCAACCCAACCCAACCCAACCCAACCCAACCCAACCCAACCCAACCCCACCCAACCCAACCCAACCCAACCCAACCCAACCAAACCCAACCCAACCAAAACCAACCAAACCAAGCCTAACCAAACCAAACCAAACCTAACGAAACCAAACCAAACAAAATCCAGCCAAACGACAGCAAACCAAAACAAACCATAGCAAACCCAACCCAACCCAACCCAAGCCAACCCAACCAATCCAACCCAACCCAAGCCAACCCAACCCAAGCCAACCCAACCCAAGCCAACCCAACCAACCCAACCGAACCCAACCCAACCCAACTCAAACTAACCCGAAGCAAACCAACCCAACCCAACCCAACGCAATCAACACAACCTAACCCACCCCAAACCAACCAAACCCAACCAAACCCAACCAAACCCAACGAAACCCGACCCAACCCAACTAAACCAAAACCAGACAAACCCATCAAAACCCAACCAAACCCAACCCAACCGAAACCAACCCAAACCAACACAACACAACACAACACAACCCAAACAAAGAAAACCAAACCAAACCCATCCGAACCCAACCAAACCAAAACCAAACCCAACCCAACCCAACCAAACCAAACCAAACCAAACCAAACCAAACTAAACCAAACCAAACTAAACCAAACCAAACCCAACGCAACCCAACCCAACCCTGCCCAACCCAACCCAACACAAACTAACCCAACCAAACCAAACCAAACAAACCCATACCAACCCAACCCAACCACACCCGAAGTAAACCAAACCAAACCAAACCAAACCAAAATAACCAAACCAAACCAAAACCAACCCAACCAAACGCAACCCAATCCAACCCAACCCCAGCCAATCCAACCCAACCCAACCCAAACCAAAACAAACCAAACCAAACCAAACCCAACCAAACCCAACCAAACCCAACCCAACCCAACCCAACCCAACCCAACCAAACCCAGCCAAACCCATCAAAACCCAACCAAACCCAACCAAACCCAACCCAACCCAACCGAAACCAACCCAAACCAACACAACCCAACCCAACCAAACCAAATAAAACCAAACCAAACCCATCCAAACCAAACCAAACCAAAACCAAACCCAACCCAACCCAACCCAACCCAACCCAACCCATCCAAACCTAACCAAACAAAACCAAACCTAACCAAACCCAACCAAACCAAACCCAACCCAACCCAACCCAACCCAACCCAACCCAACCCAACTCTGCGCAACCCAACCCAACCCAAACTAACCCAAGCAAACCAAACCAAATAAAAAAAACCTATACCAACCCAACCCAACCCAAACCAACCCGAAGGAAACTAAACCCAACCAAACCAAACCAAACCAACCCAACCCAACCCAACACAACACAACCCAGCCCAACCAAACCAACCCAACCCCAACCCAACCCAACCCAAACCAACACAACCCAACCCAACCCAACGCAACCCAACCAAACCAAACCAAACCAAACCTAACCAAACTAAACCAAACCAAACCCAACCCAACGCAACCCAACCCAACCCAACCCTACCCTGCACAACCCAACCCAACCCAACCCAACCCAACCCAAACTTAACCCAACCCAACCCAACCCCAACCAAACCCAACCAAACCCAACGAAACCCAACCCAACCCAACCCAACCAAACCCAGCCAAACCCATCAAAACCCAACCAAACCCAACCCAACCGAAACCAACCCAAACCAACACAACACAACACAACCCAACCCAAACAAAGAAAACCAAACCAAACCCATCCAAACCGAACCAAACCAAAACCAAACCCAACCCAACCCAACCCAACCCAACCAAACCAAACCTAACCAAACCAAACTAAACCAAACCAAACCCAACCCAACCCAACCCAACCCAACCCTGCCCAACCCAACCCAACCCAAACTAACCCAACCAAACCAAACCAAACCAAACAAACCCATACCACCCCAACCCAACCCAACCCGAAGTAAATCAAACCAAACCCAACCCAACCCAACCCAACCCAACCCAACCCAACCCAACCCAACCCCACCCAACCCAACCCAACCCAACCCAACCCAACCAAACCCAACCCAACCAAAACCAACCAAACCAAGCCTAACCAAACCAAACCAAACCTAACCAAACCAAACCTAACGAAACCAAACCAAACAAAATCCAGCCAAACGACAGCAAACCAAAACAAACCATAGCAAACCCAACCCAACCCAACCCAAGCCAACCCAACCAACCCAAGCCAACCCAACCCAACCCAAGCCAACCCAACCCAAGCCAACCCAACCAACCCAACCGAACCCAACCCCACCCAACTCAAACTAACCCGAAGCAAACCAACCCAACCCAACCCAACGCAATCAACACAACCTAACCCACCCCAAACCAACCAAACCCAACCAAACCCAACCAAACCCAACGAAACCCAACCCAACCCAACTAAACCAAAACCAGACAAACCCATCAAAACCCAACCAAACCCAACCCAACCGAAACCAACCCAAACCAACACAACACAACACAACACAACCCAAACAAAGAAAACCAAACCAAACCCATCCAAACCCAACCAAACCAAAACCAAACCCAACCCAACCCAACCAAACCAAACCTAACCAAACCAAACTAAACCAAACCAAACTAAACCAAACCAAACCCAACGCAACCCAACCCAACCCTGCCCAACCCAACCCAACCCAAACTAACCCAACCAAACCAAACCAAACAAACCCATACCAACCCAACCCAACCACACCCGAAGTAAACCAAACCAAACCAAACCAAACCCAACCCAACCCAACCCAAACCAACCCAACCCAACCCAACCCAACCCAACACAACCCAACCCAACCCAACCCAACCCAACCCAACCCAACCCATCCCAACCAAACCCAACCCAACCTATCAAACCCCAACCAAACCCAACCCATCCAAACCCAACCAAACCAAAACCAAACCCAAGCAAACCCAACCCAACCCAACCCAACCCAACCCAACCCAACCAAAACCAACCAAACCGAGCCTAACCAAACCAATCCAAACCTAACCAAAACAAACCTCACGAAACCAAACCAAACAAAATCCAGCCAAACGAAAGCAAACCAAACAAACCATAGCAAACCCAACCCAGCCCAACGCAACCCAACCCAACCCAACCCAACCCAACCCAAGCCAATCCAACCAACCCAACCGAACCCAACCCAACCCAACTCAAACTAACCCGAAGCAAACCAACCCACCCCAACCCAACCAAACCCACCCCAACCCAACCCAACCCTAACTAAACCGAACCAAACCCATCCAAACCAAACCAAACCCAACCTAACCCAACCCAACCCAACCCAACCCAAACCAACTAAACTAAACCCAAAAAAACCCAACAAAACCCAACCAAACCAAACCCAATCCAACCCTAACTAAACCGAACCAAACCCATCCAAACCAAACCATACCCAACCTAACCCCACCCAACCCAACCCAACCTAACCCACCCCAGACAAACTAAACCCAAAAAAACCCAACAAAACCCAACCAAACCCAATCCAACGCAAGCCAACCCAACCCAACCAAACGCAACCCAACCCAACCTAACCCCAATTAATCCAAACCAAACCAACCCAAACGAAACCAAACCAAACCAAACCAAACCCAACCAAACCCAACGAAACCCAACGAAACCCAACCCAACCCAACCCGACCAATCCCAGCCAAACCCATCAAAACCCAACCAAACCCAACCAAACCCAACCCAAACCAACCCAAACCAAACCAACACAACCCAACCCAACCCAACTAAACCCAACCAAACCAAATAAAACCAAACCAAACCCATCCAAACCCAACCAAACCAAAACCAACCCAACGCAACCCAACCCAACCCAACCCAACCCTGCCCAACCCAACCCAACCCAACTAACCCAACCAAACCAAACCAAACCAAACAAACCTATACCAACCCAACCCAACCCAACCCAAACTACCCCGAAGCAAACTAAACCAAACCAAACCAAAAGAAACAAACCCAAACCCAACCAACCCAACTCAACCCAACCCAAACTAAACCAAACCAAACCCAACCAAACAAAACCAACGCAACCCAACCCAACCCAACCCAACCCAGCCCAACTAAACCAAACCAAACCCAAACCAACCCAACCCAAACCAACACAACCCAACCCAAACTAAACCAAACCAACCCAACCCAACCAAACCCAACCCAACCCAATCCAACCCAACCCAACCCGAAAAACCTAACCAAACCAAACCAAACCTAACCAAATTAAACTAAACCAAACCCAACCCAGCGCAACCCAACCCAACCCAAACTAACCCAACCAAACCAAACCAAACCAAGCAAACGCATACCAACCCAACTCAACCCAACCCAAACTAAACAAACCAAACCAAACCAAACCAAACCAAAATAACCAAACCCAACCGAACCCATCCCAACCCAACCCAACCCAACTCAACCCAACCCAACCAAACCCAACCCAACCCAACCGATCCCAAGCAAACCAAGCCTAACCAAAACAAACCAAACCTAACAAAAAAACCTAAACCAAACCAAACCAAACAAAATCAAACCAAACCAAACCATAGCAAACCCAACCCAACCCAACGCAACCCAACCCAACCAACCCAACCCAACCCAACTCAAACTAACCCGAAGCAAACCAACCCAACCGAACCCAACCTAACCCAACCCTAACTAAACCAAACCAAAACAAACCAAACCCAACCGAACCCAACCAAACCAAACAAAACCAACCCAACCCAACCCAACCAAACAAAACCAAACCCAACCAAACCAAAACCAAACCCAACCCAACCCAACCAAACCCAGCCAAACCCAGCCAAACCCAAGGAAACCCAACCCAACCAAACCCAGCCAAACCCAGCCAAACCCAAGCAAATCCAACCCAACCCAACCGAAACCAAACCAAACTAAACCAACCCAACCCAACCAAACCAAACCCAACGAACCCAACCCAACCCAACCCAACCCAACCCAACCCAAAGAAACCCAACCAAACCAAACCAAACCAAACCAAACCAAACCAAACCAAACCTAAGCAAACCAAACCTAACCAAACCAAACCAAACCAAACTAAACCCAACCCAACCTAACCCAAACCAACCCAACCCTACCCAACCAAACCAAACCCTGCCAAACCCAGCAAAACCCAACCAAACCGAAGTAAACCCAACCTAACCCAACCCAACCCAACCAAATCCAACCCAACCCAACCGATCCCAACCAAAGCAAGCCTAACGAAACCAAACCAAACCAAAGAAAATCAAACCAAACCAAAGCAAACCAAAACAAACCATAGCAAACCCAACCCAACCGAACTCAAACTAACCCGAAGCAAACCAACCCAACCCAACCCAACGGAAACCAACCCAACCCTAACTAAACCGAACCACACCCATCCAAACCCAACAAACCCAACCTAACCCAACCCAACCCAACCCACCCAAACCAAACTAAACCCAAATAAAACCCAACCCACCCCAACCAAACCAAAGCAAACCAAACCAAAATAACCCAACCCAACCCAACCCAACCCAACCCAACCCAACTAAACCAACCCAACCCAACCCAACCCAACCCAACCCAACACCAACCAATCCAACCCAACCCAACCCAAACGAAACCAAACCAAACCAAACCAAAGCCAACCCAACCCAACCAAACCCAACGAAACCCAACCCAACCCAACCCAACAAAACCCAGCCAAACCCAATCCAACCCAACCAAACCAAAACAAACCAAACCCATCCAAACCCAACCCAACCCAACCCAACCCAACCCAATCCAACCCAAAAAACCTGACCACACCAAACCAAACCTAACCAAATTAAAACAAACCAAACCCAACCCAGCGCAACCCAAC
>NC_073736.1:9280246-9282746 GCF_023634155.1 Falco peregrinus | reverse complement strand
CAAACCCAACCAAACCCAACCAAACCCAATCCAACCCAACCAAACCAAAACTTAACAAACCATACCAAACCCATTCAAACCGACCCAAACCAAAATCCAAACCAAACCAAACCCATCCAAACCCAACCAAACCCAACCCAACGAAACCCAGCCAAACCCAGCCAAACCCAAGCAAACCCAAGCAAACGCAACCCAACCCAACCCAACCAAACCCATCCAAACCGAACCAAACCAAAACCAAACCCAACCTAACACAACCAAAACCAGCCAAACCCAGCCAACCCAAACCAAACTCAAGCAAACCCATACCAACCCAACCCAACCCAACCCAACCCAACCCAACCCAACCCAACCCAACCCAACCAAAACCAAACCCAACCAAACCCAACCAAACCCAACCCAACCAAACCTAACCAAACCAAACCCAGCCAAACCCAGCAAAACCCAAGCAAACCCAGCCAAACCCAAGCAAACCCAACCCAACCCAACCCAACCCAACCAAACCAAACCTAACCTAACCAAAACAAACCCATCCACACGGAACCAAAGCAAAACCAAACCAAACCAAACCAAACCCAACCCAACCCAACGAAACCCAGCCAAACCAAGCCAAACCCAACAAAACCCAAGCAAACACAACCCAATCCAACCCAACCCAACCAAACCCAACCAAACCCAACCCAACCCAACCCAACCCAACCCAAACCTAACCTAACCAAAACAAACCCATCCACACGGAACCAAAGCAAAACCAAACCAAACCAAACCAAACCCAACCCAACCCAACCCAACCCAACGAAACCCAGCCAAACCAAACCAAACCCAACAAAACCCAAGCAAACCCAACCCAACCCACACCAACCCAACCAAAACCAAACCAAAACAACGAAACCCAAACTAACCCAACGCAACACAAACTAAATCAGACCAAACCAAACCAAGCCAAACCCAACCAAACCCAGCCAACCCAACCCAACCCAACCCAACCCAACCCAACCAAACCCAACCCAACCCAACCCAGACAAACCCAACCCAACCCAACCCAACCCAACCCAACAAAACCGAACCCAACCAAACATAACCATAACAAACCAAACCAAACCCAACCCAACCCAACCAAACCAAACCAAACGTAACAAAACCAAACCACACCAAACCAAACCAACGCAACGCAACCCAACCCAACCCAACCCAACCCAACCCAACCGAATCCAAACCAAACCAACCCATCCCATCCCAAACTAACCCAACGCAACCCACCCCAACCCAACGGAACTTAACCAAACCAAACCAAACAAAACCAAACCTAACCAAACCAACCTAACCAAACCAAACAAACGTAACCAAACCAAACCTAACCAAACCAAGCCATCGCAAACCAACCCAACAAAACCCAACCCAAGCCAATCCAACCCAACCCAACCTAACCCAACCCAACCCAACCCAACCCAACCAAAGTAAACCAGACCCAACCCAACTCATCCCAACCCAACACCAACTAAACCAAACCAAACCAAACTAAACCAAACCAAACCAAATCAAACCCAACCAAACCAAACCAAACCTAACCAGACCAACCCAAACCAACCCAAACCAAACCCAAACCAAACAAAACCAAACCAAACCAAACCAAACCCAACCCAACCCAACCCAACCCAACCCAAACCTAACCAACCCAACCCAACCCAACCCAACCCAACCCAACCCAACCCAACCCAACCCAACCCAACCCAACCCAACACCAACTAAACCAAACCAAACCTAACCAACCCAATCCAACCCAACCCAACCCAACCCAACCCAACCCAACCCAACCAAACTCAACCCAACGAAACCCAGCCAAACCCAGCCAAACCCAACCCAACCCAACCCAACCCAACCCAACCCAACCAAACCAAACCAACCCAAGCCAAATCTAACCAACCCAAGCCAAACCTAACCAAACCACACCAAACCAAACAAAACCAAAACCAACCCAAACCAACCCAACCCAACCCAACCCAACCAAACCAAACCAAACCAAACCAAACCCAAACCAACGTAGCCCAACCCAACCTAACCCAACCAAACCAAACCAAATCAAACCAAACCCAACCAAACATCACCAAACCAAACCAAACCAAAAAAACCCAAAGCAAACCTAACCTATCCAGACCAAACCAAACCCAACCCAACCCAACTAAACCCAACCGAAAACAACATAACCCAACGCAACAAACCCAACCCAAAAAAACCAAATTAATCCAAACTCAACACAAACAAACCAAACCAAACCAAACCAAACCATACCAAACCAAACCAAACCAACCGAACCCAACGCAACCCAACGCAACCCAACCAAACCCTACCCATCCAAACCCAACCAAACCCAACCAAACCAAACCAATCCAAAACCAAACCAAACCAACCAATCCTAAGCAACCCCAAACCAACCCAACCCAAACCAAACCAAACCAAACTTAACCAAACCAAACCCAACCCAACCCAACCCAAACCAAAC
>NC_073736.1:9252746-9267746 GCF_023634155.1 Falco peregrinus | reverse complement strand
ACCAAACCAAACCAAACCAAACCAATCCAAACCCACCCAACCCAACCAACCCAACCCAACCCACACCAAACCAAACCCAACACAACCCAACCCAACCAAACCAAACCAAACCAAACCAAACCAAACCTAACCAAACCAAACCAAAACAAACCAAAGCAAACCAAACCACACCTAACCAAGCCAAAACAAACCCAACCAAACCAAACCAAACCAAACTAAACCAAACCAAACCAAACCAAATCAAACGTAACCAAACTAAACCTAACCAACACAAACGAAACCTAACCAACCCAACCCAAACCAAACCAATCCAAAACAACCCAAACCGAAACCAACCCAACCCAACCGAACCCAACCCAACCCAACTAAACCAAACCAACCCAACCAACCAAACCCAAGCCGACCCAAACCACCCAACTTAACCCAACCCAACCCAAACCCAACCCAACCCAATCCAACCCAACCCAACCCAACCCAACCAAACCAAACCAAACCAAACCAAGCCATCGCAAACCCAACCCAACCCAACCTAACCCAACCCAACCCAACCCAACCAAACCAACCAAACCAACCCAACCCAACCCAAACCAACCCAAACCAAACCAAACCAAACAAACCAAACAAAACCAACGCAACCCAACCCAACACAACCCAACCCAACCCAAACCAACCCAACCCAAACCAAACCAAACCCATCCCATGCCTAACTAACCCAACGCAACCCAACCCAAACCAACGGAACCCAACCAAACCAAACCAAATCTAACCAAACCTAACCAAACCAACCTAACCAAACCAAACCAAACCAAACCAAACCAAACCAAACTAAACCAAACCAACCCAAACGAAACCTAACCAAACCAAACCAAACCAAACCAAACCAAACCAAACCAAACCAGACGAAACCAAACCAAACCTAACCAAACCCAACCCAACCCAACCTAAGCCAACCCAACCCAACCCAACCAAACCAAACCAAACTAAACCAAATCTAACCAAACCAACCTAACCAAACCAAACCATCCCAAACCAAACCAAATCTAACCAATCCAAACCAAACCTCACCAAACAAACCTAACCTAACCAAGCCAAACCAAACCTAACCAAACCAAACCTAACCTAACCCAACCAAACCAGACCAAACCCAACCAAACCTAACCAACCCAACCCAACCCAACCCAACCCAACCCAACCCAACCCAACCCCAACTAAAGAAAACCAAACCAAACTAAACCAAACCAATCCAACCCAACCCAACCCAACCCAACCCAACCCAACCCAACCCAACCCAACCCATCCGAACCCAACACCAACTAAACCAAACCAAACCAAATTAACCAAACCAAACCAAACCAAACCAAATTAACCAAACCAAACCAAACCAAACCAAATCAAACCAAACCAAACCAAACCTAACCAAACCAAATCAAACCCAACCAAACCCAACCAAACCAAACCAAACCAAACCAATCGAAACCCACCCAACCCAACCAACCCAACCCAACCCACACCAAACCAAACCCAACACAACCCAACCCAACCAAACCAAACCAAACGAAACCAAACCTAACCAAACCAAAACAAAACAAACCAAAGCAAACCAAACCACACCTAACCAAGCCAAAACAAACCCACCCAAACCAAACCAAGCCAAAACAAACCAATCCAAACCAAACCAAATCAAACGTAACCAAACTAAACCTAACCAACACAAACGAAACCTAACCAACCCAACCCAAACCAAACCAATCCAAAACAACCCAAACCGAAACCAACCCAACCCAACCGAACCCAACCCAACCCAACTAAACCAAACCAACCCAACCAACCAAACCCAAGCCGACCCAAACCACCCAACTTAACCCAACCCAACCCAAACCCAACCCAACCCAATCCAACCCAACCCAACCCAACCCAACCAAACCAAACCAAACCAAACCAAGCCATCGCAAACCAACCCAACCAAACCCAACCCAACCCAACCTAACCCAACCCAACCCAAACCAACCAAACCAACCAAACCAACCCAACCCAACCCAAACCAACCCAAACCAAACCAAACCAAACCAAACCAAACAAAACCAACGCAACCCAACCCAACACAACCCAACCCAACCCAAACCAACCCAACCCAAACCAAACCAAACCCATCCCATGCCTAACTAACCCAACGCAACCCAACCCAAACCAACGGAACCCAACCAAACCAAACCAAATCTAACCAAACCTAACCAAACCAACCTAACCAAACCAAACCAAACCAAACCAAACCAAACCAAACTAAACCAAACCAACCCAAACGAAACCTAACCAAACCAAACCAAACCAAACCAAACCAAACCAAACCAAACCAGACGAAACCAAACCAAACCTAACCAAACCCAACCCAACCCAACCTAAGCCAACCCAACCCAACCCAACCAAACCAAACCAAACTAAACCAAATCTAACCAAACCAACCTAACCAAACCAAACCATCCCAAACCAAACCAAATCTAACCAATCCAAACCAAACCTCACCAAACAAACCTAACCTAACCAAGCCAAACCAAACCTAACCAAACCAAACCTAACCTAACCCAACCAAACCAGACCAAACCCAACCAAACCTAACCAACCCAACCCAACCCAACCCAACCCAACCCAACCCAACCCAACCCCAACTAAAGAAAACCAAACCAAACTAAACCAAACCAATCCAACCCAACCCAACCCAACCCAACCCAACCCAACCCAACCCAACCCAACCCATCCGAACCCAACACCAACTAAACCAAACCAAACCAAATTAACCAAACCAAACCAAACCAAACCAAATTAACCAAACCAAACCAAACCAAACCAAATCAAACCAAACCAAACCAAACCTAACCAAACCAAATCAAACCCAACCAAACCCAACCAAACCAAACCAAACCAAACCAATCGAAACCCACCCAACCCAACCAACCCAACCCAACCCACACCAAACCAAACCCAACACAACCCAACCCAACCAAACCAAACCAAACGAAACCAAACCTAACCAAACCAAAACAAAACAAACCAAAGCAAACCAAACCACACCTAACCAAGCCAAAACAAACCCACCCAAACCAAACCAAGCCAAAACAAACCAATCCAAACGAAACCAAACCAAACGTAACCAAACTAAACCTAACCAACACAAACGAAACCTAACCAACCCAACCCAACCCAACCCAACCCAATCCAAACCAACCCAAACCAAAACCAACCCAACCCAACCCAACCCAACCCAACCCAACTAAACCAAACCAACCCAACTTACCAAACCCAAGCCAACTAAACCACCCAACTTAACCCAACCCAACCCAAACCCAACCCAACCCAATCCAACCCAACCCAACCCAACCAAACCAACCCAAACCAAACAAAACCAAACCAAACAAAACCAAACCAAACCAACGCAACCCAACCCAACCCAACCCAACCCAACCCAACCCAACCCAACCCAACCAAACCCAAGGAAACCAAACCAAAACAACCAACCCAACCCAACCCAACCCAACCCAAACCAAACCAAACCAACACACAACAAACCAAATCTAACCTACCGAAACCTAATCAAACCAAACCAAACCAACCCAAACCAAAGCAACCCAACCCAACCCAACCTAACCCAACCCAACCCAACCCAACCTAACCCAACCCATCCCAACCCAACCCAACCCAACTTAAACTAACGCAACCCAACGCAACACTAATTAAACCAAACCAAACCAAACCAAACCAAACCAAACCAAACCCAACCCAACCCAACCGAACCAAACCCAACCCAACTAAACCAAACCAACCCAACTAACGCAACCCAAGCCGACCCAAACCACCCAACTTAACCCAACCCAACCCAAACCCAACCCAACCCAATCCAACCCAACCCAACCCAACCCAACCAAACCAAACCAAACCAAACAAAACCAAACCAAACCAACGCAACCCAACCCAACCAAACCCAAGGAAACCAAACCAAAACAACCAACCCAACCCAAACCAAACCAAACCAACCCACAACAAACCAAATCTAACCTACCGAAACCTACTCAAACCAAACCAAACCAACCCAAACAAAAGCAACCCAACCCAACCCAACCTAACCCAACCCAACCCAACCCAACCCAACCCAACCCAACCCAACCCAACCCAACCCAACCCATCCGAACCCAACACCAACTGAACCAAACCAAACCAAATTAACCAAACCAAACCAAACCAAACCAAATTAACCAAACCAAACCAAACCAAACCAAACCAATTCAAACCAAACCAAACCAAACCTAACCAAACCAAATCAAACCCAACCAAACCCAACCCAACCAAACCAAACCAAACCAAACCAAACCAATCCAAACCCACCCAACCCAACCAACCCAACCCAACCCACACCAAACCAAACCCAACACAACCCAACCCAACCAAACCAAACCAAACCAAACCAAACCAAACCTAACCAAACCAAACCAAAACAAACCAAACCAAACCACACCTAACCAAGCCAAAACAAACCCAACCAAACCAAACCAAACCAAACTAAACCAAACCAAACCAAACCAAATCAAACGTAACCAAACTAAACCTAACCAACACAAACGAAACCTAACCAACCCAACCCAAACCAAACCAATCCAAAACAACCCAAACCGAAACCAACCCAACCCAACCGAACCCAACCCAACCCAACTAAACCAAACCAACCCAACCAACCAAACCCAAGCCGACCCAAACCACCCAACTTAACCCAACCCAACCCAAACCCAACCCAACCCAATCCAACCCAACCCAACCCAACCCAACCAAACCAAACCAAACCAAACCAAGCCATCGCAAACCAACCCAACCAAACCCAACCCAACCCAACCTAACCCAACCCAACCCAACCCAACCAAACCAACCAAACCAACCCAACCCAACCCAAACCAACCCAAACCAAACCAAACCAAACAAACCAAACAAAACCAACGCAACCCAACCCAACACAACCCAACCCAACCCAAACCAACCCAACCCAAACCAAACCAAACCCATCCCATGCCTAACTAACCCAACGCAACCCAACCCAAACCAACGGAACCCAACCAAACCAAACCAAATCTAACCAAACCTAACCAAACCAACCTAACCAAACCAAACCAAACCAAACCAAACCAAACCAAACTAAACCAAACCAACCCAAACGAAACCTAACCAAACCAAACCAAACCAAACCAAACCAAACCAAACCAAACCAGACGAAACCAAACCAAACCTAACCAAACCCAACCCAACCCAACCTAAGCCAACCCAACCCAACCCAACCAAACCAAACCAAACTAAACCAAATCTAACCAAACCAACCTAACCAAACCAAACCATCCCAAACCAAACCAAATCTAACCAATCCAAACCAAACCTCACCAAACAAACCTAACCTAACCAAGCCAAACCAAACCTAACCAAACCAAACCTAACCTAACCCAACCAAACCAGACCAAACCCAACCAAACCTAACCAACCCAACCCAACCCAACCCAACCCAACCCAACCCAACCCAACCCCAACTAAAGAAAACCAAACCAAACTAAACCAAACCAATCCAACCCAACCCAACCCAACCCAACCCAACCCAACCCAACCCAACCCAACCCATCCGAACCCAACACCAACTAAACCAAACCAAACCAAATTAACCAAACCAAACCAAACCAAACCAAATTAACCAAACCAAACCAAACCAAACCAAATCAAACCAAACCAAACCAAACCTAACCAAACCAAATCAAACCCAACCAAACCCAACCAAACCAAACCAAACCAAACCAATCGAAACCCACCCAACCCAACCAACCCAACCCAACCCACACCAAACCAAACCCAACACAACCCAACCCAACCAAACCAAACCAAACGAAACCAAACCTAACCAAACCAAAACAAAACAAACCAAAGCAAACCAAACCACACCTAACCAAGCCAAAACAAACCCACCCAAACCAAACCAAGCCAAAACAAACCAATCCAAACGAAACCAAACCAAACGTAACCAAACTAAACCTAACCAACACAAACGAAACCTAACCAACCCAACCCAACCCAACCCAACCCAATCCAAACCAACCCAAACCAAAACCAACCCAACCCAACCCAACCCAACCCAACCCAACTAAACCAAACCAACCCAACTTACCAAACCCAAGCCAACTAAACCACCCAACTTAACCCAACCCAACCCAAACCCAACCCAACCCAATCCAACCCAACCCAACCGAACCAAACCAACCCAAACCAAACAAAACCAAACCAAACAAAACCAAACCAAACCAACGCAACCCAACCCAACCCAACCCAACCCAACCCAACCCAACCCAACCCAACCCAACCAAACCCAAGGAAACCAAACCAAAACAACCAACCCAACCCAACCCAACCCAACCCAAACCAAACCAAACCAACACACAACAAACCAAATCTAACCTACCGAAACCTAATCAAACCAAACCAAACCAACCCAAACCAAAGCAACCCAACCCAACCCAACCTAACCCAACCCAACCCAACCCAACCTAACCCAACCCATCCCAACCCAACCCAACCCAACTTAAACTAACGCAACCCAACGCAACACTAATTAAACCAAACCAAACCAAACCAAACCAAACCAAACCAAACCAAACCCAACCCAACCGAACCAAACCCAACCCAACTAAACCAAACCAACCCAACTAACGCAACCCAAGCCGACCCAAACCACCCAACTTAACCCAACCCAACCCAAACCCAACCCAACCCAATCCAACCCAACCCAACCCAACCCAACCAAACCAAACCAAACCAAACAAAACCAAACCAAACCAACGCAACCCAACCCAACCAAACCCAAGGAAACCAAACCAAAACAACCAACCCAACCCAAACCAAACCAAACCAACCCACAACAAACCAAATCTAACCTACCGAAACCTACTCAAACCAAACCAAACCAACCCAAACAAAAGCAACCCAACCCAACCCAACCTAACCCAACCCAACCCAACCCAACCCAACCCAACCCAACCCAACCCAACCCAACCCAACCCATCCGAACCCAACACCAACTGAACCAAACCAAACCAAATTAACCAAACCAAACCAAACCAAACCAAATTAACCAAACCAAACCAAACCAAACCAAACCAATTCAAACCAAACCAAACCAAACCTAACCAAACCAAATCAAACCCAACCAAACCCAACCCAACCAAACCAAACCAAACCAAACCAAACCAATCCAAACCCACCCAACCCAACCAACCCAACCCAACCCACACCAAACCAAACCCAACACAACCCAACCCAACCAAACCAAACCAAACCAAACCAAACCAAACTTAACCAAACCAAACCAAAACAAACCAAAGCAAACCAAACCACACCTAACCAAGCCAAAACAAACCCAACCAAACCAAACCAAACCAAACTAAACCAAACCAAACCAAACCAAATCAAACGTAACCAAACTAAACCTAACCAACACAAACGAAACCTAACCAACCCAACCCAAACCAAACCAATCCAAAACAACCCAAACCGAAACCAACCCAACCCAACCGAACCCAACCCAACCCAACTAAACCAAACCAACCCAACCAACCAAACCCAAGCCGACCCAAACCACCCAACTTAACCCAACCCAACCCAAACCCAACCCAACCCAATCCAACCCAACCCAACCCAACCCAACCAAACCAAACCAAACCAAACCAAGCCATCGCAAACCAACCCAACCAAACCCAACCCAACCCAACCTAACCCAACCCAACCCAACCCAACCAAACCAACCAAACCAACCCAACCCAACCCAAACCAACCCAAACCAAACCAGACCAAACAAACCAAACAAAACCAACGCAACCCAACCCAACACAACCCAACCCAACCCAAACCAACCCAACCCAAACCAAACCAAACCCATCCCATGCCTAACTAACCCAACGCAACCCAACCCAAACCAACGGAACCCAACCAAACCAAACCAAATCTAACCAAACCTAACCAAACCAACCTAACCAAACCAAACCAAACCAAACCAAACCAAACCAAACTAAACCAAACCAACCCAAACGAAACCTAACCAAACCAAACCAAACCAAACCAAACCAAACCAAACCAAACCAGACGAAACCAAACCAAACCTAACCAAACCCAACCCAACCCAACCTAAGCCAACCCAACCCAACCCAACCAAACCAAACCAAACTAAACCAAATCTAACCAAACCAACCTAACCAAACCAAACCATCCCAAACCAAACCAAATCTAACCAATCCAAACCAAACCTCACCAAACAAACCTAACCTAACCAAGCCAAACCAAACCTAACCAAACCAAACCTAACCTAACCCAACCAAACCAGACCAAACCCAACCAAACCTAACCAACCCAACCCAACCCAACCCAACCCAACCCAACCCAACCCAACCCCAACTAAAGAAAACCAAACCAAACTAAACCAAACCAATCCAAGCAAACCCAACCCAACCCAACCCAACCCAACCCAACCCAACCCAACCCATCCGAACCCAACACCAACTAAACCAAACCAAACCAAATTAACCAAACCAAACCAAACCAAACCAAATTAACCAAACCAAACCAAACCAAACCAAATCAAACCAAACCAAACCAAACCTAACCAAACCAAATCAAACCCAACCAAACCCAACCAAACCAAACCAAACCAAACCAATCGAAACCCACCCAACCCAACCAACCCAACCCAACCCACACCAAACCAAACCCAACACAACCCAACCCAACCAAACCAAACCAAACGAAACCAAACCTAACCAAACCAAACCAAAACAAACCAAAGCAAACCAAACCACACCTAACCAAGCCAAAACAAACCCACCCAAACCAAACCAAGCCAAAACAAACCAATCCAAACGAAACCAAACCAAACGTAACCAAACTAAACCTAACCAACACAAACGAAACCTAACCAACCCAACCCAACCCAACCCAACCCAATCCAAACCAACCCAAACCAAAACCAACCCAACCCAACCCAACCCAACCCAACCCAACTAAACCAAACCAACCCAACTTACCAAACCCAAGCCAACTAAACCACCCAACTTAACCCAACCCAACCCAAACCCAACCCAACCCAATCCAACCCAACCCAACCCAACCAAACCAACCCAAACCAAACAAAACCAAACCAAACAAAACCAAACCAAACCAACGCAACCCAACCCAACCCAACCCAACCCAACCCAACCCAACCCAACCCAACCAAACCCAAGGAAACCAAACCAAAACAACCAACCCAACCCAACCCAACCCAACCCAAACCAAACCAAACCAACACACAACAAACCAAATCTAACCTACCGAAACCTAATCAAACCAAACCAAACCAACCCAAACCAAAGCAACCCAACCCAACCCAACCTAACCCAACCCAACCCAACCCAACCTAACCCAACCCATCCCAACCCAACCCAACCCAACTTAAACTAACGCAACCCAACGCAACACTAATTAAACCAAACCAAACCAAACCAAACCAAACCCAACCCAACCCAACCCAACCCAACCAAACCAAGCCTAACCAAACCAAACCTAACCAAACCAAACCTAACCTAACCATCAGAACCCAAACCAACCCAACCCAACCCAACCCAACCCAAACCAACCCAACCCAACCCAACCCAACCCAACCAAACCAAACCTAACCAAACCAACCCAACCCAATCCAAACCTAACCAACCCAAGCCAAACCTAAACAAACCACACCAAACCAAACAAAACCAAAACCAAACCAACCCAACCCAACCCAACCCAACCAAACCAACCCAAACCAAACCAAACCCAAACCAACGTAGCCCAACCCAACCCAACCCAACCAAACCAAACCAAATCTAATTAAACCCAACCAAACCAAACCAAACCAAACCAAATCAAACCAAACCTAACCTAACCAAGCCAAACCAAACCTAACCAAACCAAACCAAACCAAACCAAACCAGACCAAACCCAACCAAACCTAACCAACCCAACCCAACCCAACCCAACCCAACACAACCCAAACCAAACCAAACCAACCCAACCCAAACCAACCAAACCCGACCAAACCAAACCGAATCCAAACCAAACCAACCCATCCCATCCCAAACTAACCCAACGCAACCCACCCCAACCCAACGGAACCCAACCAAACAAAACCAACCAAAACCAAACCTAACCAAACCAACCTAACCAAACCAAACAAACGTAACCAAACCAAACCAAACCAAACCAAGCCATCGCAAACCAACCCAACCAAACCCAACCCAACCCAACCTAACCCAACCCAACCCAAACCAACCAAACCAACCAAACCAACCCAACCCAACCCAAACCAACCCAAACCAAACCAAACCAAACAAACCAAACAAAACCAACGCAACCCAACCCAACCCAAACCAAACCAACCCAACCCAACCAAACCAAACCCATCCCATGCCTAACTAACCCAACGCAACCCAACCCAAACCAACGGAACCCAACCAAACCAAACCAAACCAAATCTAACCAAACCTAACCAAACCAACCTAACCAAACCAAACCAAACCAAACCAAACCAAACTAAACCAAACCAAACCAAACCAAACCAAACCAAACCAAACCAAACCAAACCAAATCTAACCAACCCAAACGAAACCTAACCAAACCTAACCAAACCAAACCAAACCAAACCAAACCAAACCAAACCAGACGAAACCAAACCAAACCTAACCAAACCCAACCCAACCCAACCTAAGCCAACCCAAACCAACCCAACCAAACCAAACCAAACTAAACCAAATCTAACCAAACCAACCTAACCAAACCAAACCATCCCAAACCAAACCAAATCTAACCAATCCCAACCAAACCTCACCAAACAAACCTAACCTAACCAAGCCAAACCAAACCTAACCAAACCAAACCAAACCAAACCCAACCAAACCAGACCAAACCCAACCAAACCTAACCAACCCAACCCAACCCAACCCAACCCAACCCAACCCAACCCAACCCCAACTAAACTAAACCAAACCAAACTAAACCAAACCAATCCAACCCAACCCAACCCAACCCAACCCAACCCAACCCAACCCAACCCAACCCAACCCAACCCAACCCAACCCAACCCAACCCATCCGAACCCAACACCAACTAAACCAAACCAAACCAAATTAACCAAACCAAACCAAACCAAACGAAATTAACCAAACCAAACCAAATCAAACCAAACCAAACCTAACCAAACCAAACCAAACCAGACCCAACCAAACCAAACCTGACCAAACCAACCCAAACCAAACCAAACCAAAACCAACCCAACCCAACCAACCCAACCCAACCCACACCAAACCAAACCCAACACAACCCAACCCAACGAAACCAAACCAAACCAAACCAAACCTAACCAAACCAAACCAAAACAAACCAAAGCAAACCAAACCACACCTAACCAAGCCAAAACAAACCCAACCAAACCAAACCAAGCCAAAACAAACCAATCCAAACGAAACCAAACCAAACGTAACCAAACTAAACCTAACCAACACAAACGAAACCTAACCAACCCAACCCAACCCAAACCAAACCAATCCAAACCAACCCAAACCAAAACCAACCCAACCCAACCCAACCCAACCCAACCCAACTAAACCAAACCAACCCAACTTACCAAACCCAAGCCGACCCAAACCACCCAACTTAACCCAACCCAACCCAAACCCAACCCAACCCAATCCAACCCAACCCAACCCAACCAAACCAACCCAAACCAAACAAAACCAAACCAAACAAAACCAAACCAAACCAACGCAACCCAACCCAACCCAACCCAACCCAACCCAACCCAACCCAACCCAACCCAACCTAACCCAACGAAACCAAACCAAAACAACCAACCCAACCCAAACCAAACCAAACCAAACCAAACCAAACCAACCCACAACAAACCAAATCTAACCTACCGAAACCTACTCAAACCAAACCAAACCAACCAAAACCAACCCAACCCAACCCAACCCAACACAACACAACACAACCCAACCCAACTTAAACTAACGCAACCCAACCCAACACTAATTAAACCAAACCAAACCAAACCAAACCAAACCAGACCAAACCAAACCAAACCAAACCAAACCAAACCAGACCAAACCAAACCAAACCTAACCAAACCAAACCAAACCAAACCAAAACCAACCCAAACCAACCCAAACCAACCCAACACAACCAAACCAAACCTAACCAAACCAAACCTAACCAAACCAAACCTAACCTAACCATCAGAACCCAACCCAACCCAACCCAACCCAACCCAACCCAACCCAACCCAACCGAACCAAACCAAACCTATCCAAACCAACCCAACCCAATCCAAACCTAACCAACCCAAGCCAAACCTAACCAAACCACACCAAACCAAACAAAACCAAACCCAAACCCAACCCAACCAAATCCAACCCATCCCAACCAAACCAAACCAAACCACACCAAACCCAAACCAACGTAGCCCAACCCAATCTAACCCAACCAAACCAAACCAAATCAAACCAAACCCAACCAAACATAACCAAACCTAACCAAACCAAACCAAACCAAACCAATCCAAACCAAACCTAACCTATCCAGACCAAACCAAACCCAACCCAACCCAACTAAACCCAACCGAAAACAACACAACACAACGCAACAAACCCAACCCAACCAAACCAAATTAAACCAAACCCAACACAACCAAACCAAACCAAGCCAAACCAAACCAAACCAAACCAACCCAACCGAACCCAACATCACCCAACCCAAACCAACCCAACCCTACCCATCCAAACCCAACCAAACCCAACCAAACCAAACCAACCAAACCCAAGCAAACCCAACCCAACCCAATCCAACCCAACCAAAACCAAACCAAAACAACGAAACCCAAACTAACCCATCCCAAACCAACCCAACCCAAACCAACCCAAACCAAACCAAACCAAACCAACACAATCCAACCCAACCCAACCCAACCCCAACTAAACCAAACCAAACCAAACCAAACCAATCCAAACCCACCCAACCCAACCAACCCAACCCAACCCACACCAAACCAAACCCAACACAACCCAACCCAACCAAACCAAACCAAACCAAACCTAACAAACCAAACCAAAACATACCAAAGCAAACCAAACCACACCTAACCAAGCCAAAACAAACCCAACCAAACCAAACCAAACCAAACTAAACCAAACCAAACGTAACCAAACCAAACGTAACCAAACTAAACCTAACCAACACAAACGAAACCTAACCAACCCAACCCAAACCAATCCAAACCAACCCAAACCAAAACCAACCCAACCCAACCGAACCCAACCCAACCCAACTAAACCAAACCAACCCAACTAACCAAACCCAAGCCGACCCAAACCACCCAACTTAACCCAACCCAACCCAAACCCAACCCAACCCAATCCAACCCAACCCAACCCAACCAAACCAACCCAAACCAAACAAAACCAAACCAAACAAAACCAAACCAAACCAACGCAACCCAACCCAACGCAACCCAACCCAACCCAACCCAACCCAACCTAACCCAACGAAACCAAACCAAAACAACCAACCCAACACAACCCAACCCAAACCAAACCAAACCAAACCAAACCAACCCACAACAAACCAAATCTAACCTACCGAAACCTACTAAAACCAAACCAAACCAACCCAAACCAAAGCAACCCAACCCAACCCAACCTAACCCAACCCAACCCAACCCAACCCAACACAACACAACACAACCCAACTTAAACTAACGCAACCCAACCCAACACTAATTAAACCAAACCAAACCAAACCAAACCAAACCAGACCAAACCAAACCAAACCTAGCCAAACCAAACCAAACCAAACCAAAACCAACCCAAACCAACCCAACCAACCCAACCCAACCAAACCAAACCTAACCAAACCAAACTTAACCAAACCAAACCTAACCTAACCATCAGAACCCAACCCAACCCAACCCAACCCACCCCAACCCAACCCAACCGAACCAAACCAAACCTAACCAGACCAACCCAACCCAATCCAAACCTAACCAACCCAAGCCAAACCTAACCAAACCAAACTAAACCAAACCAATCCAAACCAACCCAACACAACCCAACCCAGCCCAACCCAACCGAACCCAACATAACCCAACCCAAACCAACCCAACCCTACCCATCCAAGCCCAACCAAACCCAACCAAACCAAACCAATCCAAAACCAAACCAAACCAAACCAACCCAATCCAACCCAACCAAAACCAAACCAAAACAACGAAACCCAAACTAACCCATCCCAACCCAACCCAACCCAACCAAACCCAATCCAACCCAACCCAACCCAACCAAACCAACCCAAACCAAACAAAACCAAACCGAACAAAACCAAACCAAACCAACGCAACCCAACCCAACGCAACCCAACCCAACCCAACCCAACCCAACCCAACCTAACCCAACGAAACCAAACCAAAACAACCAACCCAACCCAACCCAACCCAACCCAAACCAAACCAAACCAAACCAACCCACAACCAACCAAATCTAACCTACCGAAACCTACTCAAACCAAACCAAACCAAAGCAACCCAACCCAACCTAACCCAACCCAACCCAACCCAACCCAACCGAACCCAACCCAACCCAACCCAACCCAACCCAACCCAACTTAAACTAACACAACCCAACCCAACACTAATTAAACCAAACCAAACCAAACCAAACCAAACCAGACCAAACCCAACCAAACCTAACCAAACCAACCCAACCCAACTCAACCCAACCCAACCCAACCCAACCCAAAGAAACCAAACCAAACCAAACCTAACCAAACCAAAACAAACCAAACCAAAACCAAACCAAACCAAACAAAAAAACCCTAAACCAAATCAAATCAAACCAAACCAAACCTAACCAAACCAAACCAAACCAAACCTAACCAGAC